>NC_068448.1:35510886-35515699 GCF_023373465.1 Oncorhynchus keta | reverse complement strand
TATTTAACCTGTTACTCCTACCCCCTACTTTTCGAACATTCTGTAAAAAATCGCACTAACATTTCAGCGCCCTGCTGCTCATGCCAGGAATATAGTATATGCATGTGATTAGTATGTGTGGATAGAAAACACTCAGATGTTTATAAAACTGGTTAAATCACGGCTGTGACTATAACAGAATGTGCGTTTCATCGAAAGCGCAGGAAAATCTGATCACTGAAAATGGAAATATATATCCATCCGCCACTTCAACCCATTGATAAGGCGAACCACATTAAATGGGGCTGAGGTTGCAATTACCTACAGCTTCCACACGATGTCAACAGTCTTGTCATTTGCCTAGGCTTTGTTTCTTGGTCAAACGAAGAAGAGACAGCGCATTTCTTCAGGTCTCGGACCCGATATTTTGGTTGAGATTTACCCGGACATTATTTCCAGACGTACCCCTATAGAATATACATCGCCTCGTGATCAATTTGGTCGCTTATTAACGTTTACTAATACCTAAAGTTGCATTACAAAAGTATTTCGAAGTGTTTTGTGAAAGTTTATCGTCAACTTTTTTTATTTAAAAAAATGACGTTACGTTATAAGGCAGCTATTTTTTCGTTTATCACACAGTCTTCATAGATCGATATATAGGCTATATATGGACCGATTTAATCGAAAAAAGACCCAATAGTGATTATGGGACATCGAGGAGTGCCAACAAAGAAGATGGTCAAAGGTAATGAATGTTTTATATTTTATTTGTGCGGTTTGTGTGAGCGACGACTATGCTAATTATTTTGTTTACGTCCACTGCGGGTCTTTTGGGGTGTTACATGCTATCAGATAATAGCTTCTCATGCTTTCGCCGAAAAGCATTTTAAAAATCTGACTTGTTGCCTGGATTCACAACGAGTGTAGCTTTAATTCAATACCCTGCATGTGTATTTTAATGAACGTTTGAGTTTTAACTAGTACTATTAGCATTTAGCGTAGCGCATTTGCATTTCCAGATGTCTAGATGGGACGCCTGCGTGTCAGGTAGGAGCAAGAGGTTAAGTCAATCTAGTCCTCCCTTAGGCCAACAGCCTGAAAGGACGGGACACCACCACTCAACACACGCTGTAGCTCTTCTGATGTCAAGTCTTGTACACTCAAATACCTCTCTGCAGCTGCCACCACAACTTAAGTTACATCCCTGCAGTATAGTTGATAACCATTGCTATAAATGCTAAATATCCAGTCATACTGAAGCATATATCACTTGTTGGACTATCCCTCTGTACTGGTACAGATCTACTACTCACATCACTCCTCTCAGGATCCCTCCCCCTTGACCCATCTTCCTTTACTTTCTTCACTGCCTCAGCATACCACAACTTCTGCACTATTCTGTCCCTGGTAACCTCAACCTGCCTCTCTCACACCGGGCATTTCTGATCCTCAGCTCCATGGGCAACCTTACAATTAACACATACCACTACTTACCCCAATGCTACACATTATTTTGTCTCATGCCTATAAGCTTGACACCTGTAACGACGTAATGTATTCGACACAAAAGCTTGTGCGGGATAACTTCTATATCCTAACATCACTTTGTCAGGCAAAGACTCAACATCAAAACTTGAAAGAACAGACGACTCTTCTGTTTTAACACTCACGCTACCCTGTCTGCGTCGCACCAAAGGACGCGCATCAAACACTGGGAATCTTCCCCTTCAGTTGGTAAACTTTCACATTTACTGCTACTCCAGTAATCACTCCTTTCAATTGCACCCTTTTCATGAGAGCAAAACAAAACAAAATCTATTGTCCACATGTTTAATGCAGAGCGACTGCTCCCTCTGACCAGCAGAAACACATAATTATCACAAGACCACTTCTGGTTACCTTCACTGATTCCACAGCACCTAATTCCATTTTCACCCACCCTGAAACCACAAATGGATCAGCCAAAAGGAAAGGGTCCGCTTTTTCCAAAAATGTCACTCCTACTGTCACAGACTCATCTTTATCCCGACCCTCGGTGCAAGCCTTGGGCTCTGAGATCTTCACCACTCCTTCCACCTCCGATACTTTGCCTTCATTCACTTCCATTTCTCATCCTGTCTTCGATCTGGTGTACAGCTCACTCTGCTTACACTTTCCACCATTCTTCTTTAACAAACCGTGTCCCCTTTTTCCACAATTCTTTACCTATTCCAGCTCACCCTCTTCCTCCCTCTCTCTCTCTTCGACCTCCTCTGCCTCTCCTTTTCCCTCCATTCCTCTAAGTATACGTCTCCTTGTGATAATACTGCACTTCTCCTAACATACATCTTGTTCTTGCCCTCTCAATGGACGCCATTTCCTTAGGCCTAATACCATAGGTAGTAAATTGGTTAAATGTACTTTAGTCAGAAAAAGCCCCAAAACTACCACAACTCAGGAAATGACCAAGTTGCAGACACAGGAAACAGAAGGTTCAATACACAGAGTAGTTTATGAAACTACAGGAGATGGGCAAAAGGCAGGTCGAGGACAGGCATAGGTTCGTAACCAGGTCTGAGTTCGACAGGTACAGGGCGGCAGGCAGTCTCATGGGTAGGGCAGGCAGAAGTTCAGAAGCAGGTCAGAGTCAGAAAAGTACAGGATAGCATGCAGGCTCGGTCGGGGTCAGGGCAAGCAGAAATGGTCGGAACCGCGACAACTAGTAACTATAGCAACAACGGACAAACAGAAACGCAGGTATAAATACACAGGGGATAATGGGGAAAATGGGAGACACCTGGAGGGGTGGAGAAAAGCACAAGACAGGTAAAACAGATCAGGATGTGACAAAGCATGGACCATCCTGAGTGGAACCTGGGAGTAGCTAAAGAAACCATTGATAGGAAGGGGGAGATTCTTGCTTCACCAGCTTATGGAATCTGGGCTATACTGAACAGGAATGGTGTGTATCAAAGTGGAAAGGGTGAGCCCCTTGCTTTTGAGAAGCTGAAGAGGATCCGAGTGCAGCTGGACTTCACCAGTGGGGAGGTGTCTTTCTATGACCCCAAAGATATGACACACATCTATACTCATAAAGACACGTTTGCTGAGAGACTGTACCCATACTTTCTTGTTGGACTGGCTGGCGGTGCCAACAACCCTGATATACATATCTGCCAATCAGAGGTGTCTCTGACAGTAATGGCATCTCAGTGAGGCATGTGATCACATCTTACAATTGAAACGTATCAAAATGAATTCAAAGGCTAGAATCTTGTGCTGAAAAAAATACAATTTGGGATAATGATTTGAAATAATTTGAACAGAACAGTAATTTAAGAAAATAAATAAATAATATAATTTATTCTTAGCTCATCCCCGTCTGTGAGACTTGTGATGTTAATCGTAGGGGCGTGATTCAATCCATTTTGCTGAAGTTCAGTGCTATATGAAATCTAAAGGTAATTCCAATTGAGCCGGGATATGCAGATTTTACCGTGAATGCAGACTCCGTGACCGCGGAAACATTGCCTTTCACATTTCAATCACTCTATAGAGCTGAACTTCAGCGATACGGACTGAATCAAGCCCGAGTTATGATGTGAATAAAGTTGATTTAAAAAATGTGACCAGAATTCAGACTGCTTGATTGGTTAGAGGCTTTCAGTACGACATGATACACACGCATTCTTGTATATTTCTCCCATTGCTGAATTCTAACCTCAGTCTAATAGCATGTTCGATTTCAGGGCTGTGCTGCTAACCTCAAAACATTTGACCTGGGTCATGTTCATTCGATACCAAATGGAAGGAAACGGACTGAAACAGGAAGGGAGACCTGGACTTTTAGTTCTCTGTTGCAATAGGAGCCCTGGACATATACCCCAGCACACTTATCACATCCCTTCCAGCAGATGCCATTAGAGTATAACAAATGGAAGACCAATTCAAATGGAAAGGTCAAATCAGTTCACCTCAGGAAATAGTGAGCACCAATTTTCTTTTGTGTTTTCTTCTATTAGAGATCCTCTTGTACTTTTGTATACTTTTAGCCAGTAGTTCTGAAAGATGGCTCACGAGCCTAAAGTTTCATAGTACGCCACATACACTGTGTATACCAAACATTAGGAACACCTTCCAAATATCATCATCATCATTATCGATCACATATCTCCCTGTTACAGAACACTTACTGGAGATGAACCTTGAACAGGTTCCTCCTCTGAGTAGGTGTTTTATATAGGGGCTTTGCGTTATATGGAAAATCATGAAAAACACGTTCCACGACTCGCCAGCCCCCTTAGTAAAAGTACTTTTAATAGAAAATGACTCAAGTCAAAGTTAGTCACCCAGTAAAATTCTACTTGAGTAAAAGTATTTGGTTTTAAATATACTTAAGTATCAAAAGTAAATGTAATTGCTAAAATATACTTAAGTATCAAAAGTACAAGTGTAAATAATTTCAAATTCCATAAATTAAGCAAACTAGATGGCACCATTTTCTTGTTTTTTATTGATTTACGGATAGCCAGGGGCACACGCCAACACTCAGACATCATTTACAAACAAACCATTTGTGTTTAGTGATTCTGCCAGATCAGAGGCAGTAGAGAGGACCAGGGATGTTCTCTTGATAAGTGCGTCAAATGATTTAACCTTTGCCTGGATCGGAAATGTTAGAACAGAACCACTAAGGCCCTGTACACCACTCTGGTGTTCCAACACATTGGACGCAATGGTTGTGATTACCTTTTCAAGAACAGTATAGTGTTGAAATCCGGCGATACAGATTGAATCGAGCCTTTTTGTCAGTACAGAAATCTTCACTCAACCATTTTGTGGTGTCCGAAGG
>NC_068448.1:35507549-35510786 GCF_023373465.1 Oncorhynchus keta | reverse complement strand
TTGATGACAGCTTTGCACACTCTTGGCATTCTATAATAATGCCAGGGTAGTGGGTTCGATCCCCGGGACCACCCATACGTAGAATGTATGCACACATGACTGTAAGTCGCTTTGGATAAAAGCGTCTGCTAAATGGCATGTCTTGGAGCTCTACAGACAATTTCTTTGTTTTTGCTCTGATATGCACCGTCAACTGTGGGACCTTATATTGACAAGTGTGTACCTTTCCAAATCATGTTTAATCAATTGAATTTACCACAGGTGGACTCCATTCAAGTTGTATAAACATCTCAAGGCTGATCAATGGAAAAGGATGCACCTGAACACAATTTTGAGTCTCATATCAAAGGGTATGAATAGTTATGTAGATAACGTATTTCTGTTTTTTAGTTTTAATAAATTTGCAAAAAATATAAATATAAATAATACATGGAGTATTGTGTGTAGATTTCTGAGAAATTTTTTAATTTAATCCATTGTAGAATAAGGCTGTAACATAACAAAATGTTGAAAAAGGGAAGGGGTCTGAATGCATTCCAAAGGCACTGTACACAGTGGCTTCATAAAGTATTCACACTCATTACAGCAGAGAGAGAGAGAGAGACAAAGAGACAGGAAGAGATACATTTTATTTCTCACAGGCTCAGAATACAACCTTACCGTGAAATATTTACTTACAAACCCTTAAAACCAACAATGCAGAGGTTTTTTAAAGAAAAAAATATATATATATCAAATTTCAAAAATGATATATAATAAATAATAATAACAACAAGGCTATCTACAGGGGATACCGGTACCGAGTCACTGTGCGGAGGTACAGGTTAGTCGAGGTAATTTAGACATTTACATTTACATTTAAGTCATTTAGCAGACGCTCTTATCCAGAGCGACTTACAAATTGGTGCATTCACCTTATGACATCCAGTGGAACAGCCACTTTACAATAGTGCATCTAAATCTTTTAAGGGGGGTGAGAAGGATTACTTTATCCTATCCTAGGTATTCCTTAAAGAGGTGGGGTTTCAGGTGTCTCCGGAAGGTGATTGACCCGCTGTCCTGGCGTCGTGAGGGAGTTTGTTCCACCATTGGGGGCCAGAGCAGCGAACAGTTTGACTGGGCTGAGCGGGAACTGTACTCCTCAGTGGTAGGGAGGCGAGGCCAGAGGTGGATGAACGCAGTGCCCTTGTTTGGGTGTAGGGCCTGATCAGAGCCTGGAGGTACTGAGGTGCCGTTCCCCCTCACAGCTCCGCAGGCAAGCACCATGGTCTTGTAGCTGGGATGCGAGCTTCAACTGGAAGCCAGTGGAGAGAGCGGAGGAGCGGTGACGTGAGAGAACTTGGGAAGGTTGAACACCAGACGGGCTATGTGTTCTGGATGAGTTGTAGGGGTTTAATGGCACAGGCAGGGAGCCCAGCCAACAGCGAGTTGCAGTAATCCAGACGGGAGATGACAAGTGCCTGGATTAGGACCTGCGCCGCTTCCTGTGTGAGGCAGGGTCGTACTCTGCGGATGTTGTAGAGCATGAACCTACAGGAACGGGCCACCGCTTGATGTTAGTTGAGAACGACAGGGTGTTGTCCAGATCGCTGTTCTAGCGCTCTGGGAGGAGGACACAATGGAGTTGTCAACCGTGATGGCGTAGATCATGGAACGGGCAGTCCTTCCCCGGGAGGAAGAGCAGCTGCCTTTGCCGAGGTTCAGCTTGAGGTGGTGATCCGTCATCCACACTGATATGTCTGCCAGACATGCAGAGATGCGATTCACCACCTGGTCATCAGAAGGAGGAAAGGAGAAGATTAATTGTGTGTCGTCTCTGCATAGCAATGATAGGAGAGACCATGTGAGGTTATGACAGAGCCAAGTGACTTGGTGTATAGCGAGAATAGGGAGAGGGCCTAGAACAGAGCCCTGGGGGACACCAGTGGTGAGCGCGTGGTGAGGAGACAGATTCTCGCCACGCCACTGGTAGGAGCGACCTGTCAGGCAGGACGCAACTAGCGTGGGCCGCGCCGGAGATGCCCAACTCGGAGAGGGTGGAGAGGAGGATCTGATGGTTCACAGTATCGAAGGCAGCCGATAGGTCTAGAAGGATGAGAGCAGAGGAGAGAGAGTTAGCTTTAGCGGTGCGGGAGCGCCTCCGTGATACAGAGAAGAGCAGTCTCAGTTGAATGACTAGTCTTGAAACCTGACTGATTTGGATCAAGAAGGTCATTCTGAGAGAGATAGCGGGAGAGCTGGCCAAGGACGGCACGTTCAAGAGTTTTGGAGAGAAAAGAAAGAAGGGATACTGGTCTGTAGTTGCTGACATCGGAGGGATCGAGTGTAGGTTTTTTCAGAAGGGGTGCAACTCGCTCTCTTGAAGACGGAAGGGACGTAGCCAGCGGTCAGGGATGAGTTGATGAGCGAGGTGAGGTAAGGGAGAAGGTCTCCGGAAATGGTCTGGAGAAGAGAGGAGGGGATAGGGTCGAGCGGGCAGGTTGTTAAGGCCGGCCGTCACAAGACGCGAGATTTCATCTGAGAGAGGGGAGAAAGAGGTCAGAGCACCGGGTAGGGCAGTGTGAGCAGAACCAGCGGTGTCGTTTGACTTAGCAAACGAGGATCGGATGTCATCGACCTTCTTTTCAAAATGGTTGACGAAGTCATCTGCAGAGAGGGAGGAGGGGGGGGGGAGGAGGATTCAGGAGGGAGGAGAAGGTGGCAAAGAGCTTCCTATGGTTAGAGGCAGATGCTTGGAATTTAGAGTGGTAGAATGTGGCTTTAGCAGCAGAGACAGAGGAGGAAAATGTAGAGAGGAGGGAGCGAAAGGATGCCAGGTCCGCAGGGAGGCGAGTTTTCCTCCATTTCCGCTCGGCTGCCCGGAGCCCTGTTCTGTGAGCTCGCAATGAGTCGTCGAGCCACGGAGCGGGAGGGGAGGACCGAGCCGGCCTGGAAGATAGGGGACATAGAGAGTCAAAGGATGCAGAAAGGGAGGAGAGGAGGGTTGAGGAGGCAGAATCAGGAGATAAGTTGGAGAAGGTTTGAGCAGAGGGAAGAGATGATAGGATGGAAGAGGAGAGAGTAGCGGGGGAGAGAGAGCGAAGGTTGGGACGGCGCGATACCATCCGAGTAGGGGCAGTGTGGGAAGTGTTGGATGAGAGCGAGAGGTAATATATTTAGGTAATATGTACACGTAGGTAGGGTTACATATGCATTGCTTGCTGTTTGGGGTTTTAGGCTGGGTTTCTGTATAGCATT
>NC_068448.1:35474514-35507449 GCF_023373465.1 Oncorhynchus keta | reverse complement strand
CAACTGAGTTTGGAGGAATACGCAGGTTTAAAGAGGAGTCCGTAATTTGCTTTCTAATAATCATAATCTTTTCCTCAAAAAGTTCATGAATTTATCACTGCTAAAGTGAAAGTCATCCTCTCTTGGGGAATGCTGCTTTTTAGTTAGCTTTTCCACAGTATCAAAAAGGAATTTCGGATTGTTCTTATTTTCCTCAATTAAGTTAGAAAAATAGGACGATCGAGCAGCAGTAAGGGCTCTTCGGTACTGCACGGTACCGTCCTTCCAAGCTAGTCGGAAGACTTCCAGTTTGGTGTGGCGCCATTTCCGTTCCAATTTTCTGGAAGCTTGCTTCAGAGCTCGGGTATTTTCTGTGTACCAGGGAGCTAGTTTCTTATGAGACATTTTTTTAGTTTTTAGGGGGTGCAACTGCATCTAGGGTATTGCGCAAGGTTAAATTGAGATCCTCAGTTAGGTGGTTAACGGATTTTGTCCTCTGGCGTCCTTGGGTAGGCAGAGGGGAGTCTGGAAGGGCATCAAGGAATCTTTGTGTTGTCTGTGAATTTATAGCACGACTTTTGATGTTCCTTGGTTGGGGTCTGAGCAGATTATTTGTTGCAATTGCAAACGTAATAAAATGGTGGTCCGATAGTCCAGGATTATGAGGAAAAACATTAAGATCCACAACATTTATTCCATGGGACAAAACTAGGTCAGCGTATGACTGTGACAGTGAGTGGGTCCAGAGACATGTTGGACAAAACCCACTGAGTCGATGATGGCTCCAAAAGCCTTTTGGAGTGGGTCTGTGGACTTTTCCATGTGAATATTAAAGTCACCAAAGATTAGAATATTATCTGCAATGACTACAAGGTCTGATAGGAATTCTGGGAACTCAGTGAGAACGCTGTATATGGCCCAGGAGGCCTGTAAACAGTAGCTATAAAAAGTGATTGAGTAGGCTGCATAGATTTCATGACTAGAAGCTCAAAGACAAAAACGTCTTTTTTTTTTTTTTGTAAATTGAAATTTGCTATCGTAAATGTTAGCAACACCTCCGCCTTTGCGGGATGCACGGGGATATGGTCACTAGTGTAGCCAGGAGGTGAGGCCTCATTTAACACAGTAAATTCATCAGGCTTAAGCCATGTTTCAGTCAGGCCAATCACATCAAGATTATGATCAGTGATTAGTTCATTGACTATAATTGCCTTTGAAGTAAGGGATCTAACATTAAGTAGCCCTATTTTGAGATGTGAGGTATCATGATCTCTTTCAGTAATGACAGGAATGGAGGTGGTCTTTATCCTAGTGAGATTGCTAAGGCGAACACCGCCATGTTTAGTTTTGCCCAACCTAGGTCGAAGCACAGACACGGTCTCAATGGTGATAGCTGAGCTGACTACACTGACTATGCTAGTGGCAGACTCCACTATGCTGGCAGGCTGGCTAATAGCCTGCTGCCTGGCCTGCACCCTATTTCATTGTGGAGCTAGAGGAGTTAGAGCCCTGTCTATGTTGGCAGATAAGATGAGAGCACCCCTCCAGCTAGGATGGAGTCCGTCACTCCTCAGCAGGTCAGGCTTGGTCCTGTTTGTGGGTGAGTCCCAGAAAGAGGGCCAATTATCTACAAATTCTATCTTAGGATCTCCTCCTAAGTCCATTTATCCAAATAGTGCAGCCTCTCCCACTGCTGCTGCTGCCTCTGTTGCTTCTCCTGCTGCTGCTGTTGCTGCTGCCTCTGTTTACCACGCCGCTTGGTCCTTGGTTGGTGGGTGATTCTGTAAGGGTTTTCTTCTGGTGAAAGAGATGCGGACAAAAATGCAGCGTGATGGTTATTCATGTTTTTAATAAAGACGACTATACATTAACAGACTATACAAAACAAGAAAAGTGAAAACCTAAACAGTCCTATCTGGTGCAAACACAGAGACAGGAACAATCACCCACAAAACCCAACACAAAACAGGCTACCTAAATATGGTTCCCAATCAGAGACAATGACTAACACCTGCCTCTGATTGAGAACCATATCAGGTCAAACATAGAAATAGACAAACCAGACACACAACATAGAATGCCCACCCAGCTCACGTCCTGACCAACTCTAAAACAAGGAAAACACATACGAACGATGGACAGAACGTGACAGTAGTTGCTTACCATGAAGACAGTGAATGTTCCAGAGTGGCCAAGTTGCAGTTTTAACTTAAATCTACTTAAAAATCTATGGTAAGATCTGAAAATGGTTGTCTAGCAATGATCAACAACGAATTTGACAGCTTGAATACTTTTGAAAATAATAATGGGCAAATATTGCACAATCAAGGAATAGAAAGCTCTTAGAGAATTAACCAGAGAGGCTCACAGCTGTAATTGATGCCAAAGGTGCTTCTACAAAGTATTGACTCAGGGGTCTGAATACATATGTAAATTAGATATTTCTGTATTTAATTTTCAAGAAATTTGCTAACATTTCTAAAAACATGTTTTCACTTTGTCATTATGGAGTATTGCGTGTAGATGGGTGAGGATTTTCTTTTGTAATCAATTTTGGAATAAATCAAGGGGTATGAATACTTTCTGAAGGCACCGTATGAATGGTAATATAACTCTGTGTCGTTGTATCTGTCGAACTGCTTTGCTTTATCTTGGCCAGGTCGCAATTGTAAATGAGAACTTGTTCTCAACTTGCCTACCTGGTTAAATAAATGTGAAATAAAAAATAAATAAAAAATATTAATGACGTTGTTTTTCAAACCATGGGGAAGTGCTCGCTTGGATCCACTCTAAACCCCCCTTCTGTTTGGCATCCAGTCCTCGGGCTTGGCCTGCTATATGTATATTTGAAGAAGATAACAGCGGACGCCGTTGTTCGGGAGACTAATGATAAATGATGCATCATGGAGTCACCTGCTTGACTTCCCACGTTTCCTCTTTGTGGCTCCAAACCCAGCGTGGTGTTTGGACTTCCTGGGAGCTGCTTAAAAGCATTTTGTCGTTTTATAACCCTCGACACGGGCTCTTTTTCTGTCCCAGAGTTGGAACGGGATCAAAATTAGATTTGGCACAGGAAGCAAAGCAGCAGGATATTTTACCTGTACCTAAATCTATGATATTATAATTGGGCTGGCAAATATAGATGTGTTGTTGACCCTTCATGACCAAGGTCGCTGGCTGACTAACATAACGGCCACTTTACAATAGCTGAACAATCATTGTTGTTCTCGTCATTGACGTCAGCATCTTAAAGTAGATCTTCATGTTCACGTAAAAACATACATGGCCCAGACCAAGGACCAATTTCCCCAAAATGATTAAATACGTTTGCTTTATAACTGCATAACCAAGAACAGTAAAACTAATTATCAAAACATTTCACTGTCCTACATTCAGGGTTAAAACACCCAGAAATTATGACTGAAAGGAAAAGATTGATGTGAATTGCCAGAGTATTTTATTGAGTTTGTGAAATATACTTCATTTTGAATGAATGAGCTAAAATATGTACTTCATACAACGGAACATAATCCTTTGTGTGATTCAAATTCCAACAGCATCTACTTTGGGATACAGTAGACTTGCCTATGATGCATGTTCAGCATTGTATGCATTTAAACTGTTTTTATGAAGTCGCTTAAAACATTTCTAAAAAATATGGCGGGCTAAAAGAGGCATTTAGTGAGCTCATTAACCATTTTCTTTAACGATCTCACGAAATGCCTTTTTTGGCCCAGCATAGTTTCAAATTTTTTTTCTCTCCATGTATTCAGTATTATGAGACCCCTGTGAAATACTCATCATAATGAATGAATTAATCAATCAATCAATCAATCATAATGAATAACATTGTGTGGACATGGTGGACCTGATCCTACATCAGCACTCCTACTCCGAGATGCTTGATCCAAGTCCAAGAGTTGTACGTACTGTCTCTGGGTTAGTCTCTTAGACTCCAAAAATAAAGCAGAGAGAGCAGTTCCTGGATCCGTGTGAGATAGAGCTTTGGCAATAGTGAATTCAATGACTGATATGGTTAATAATCTAAATTCAATTTATAGTCAAACTCTTTTGTTACCCCCACTCACTTTGTTATTTTATTATATATTTATATATACTGTATATGATCTTACTGTTGTACTTGATTTTAAAGTGACTGTAAGGGACTCTGGATGCTGGATAAGAGCGTCTGAACTAAATGTAAAATTTGATCTAAAAGTCAGAACTTGTATCCTACATCAGCACTACTATGAGACTGCACTCTTAATCTAATACCCTTGATACAGCTCCTGGTCTCTGCATATGGAAATTCTTAAGAAACTATCATTGCCCATACTTCAACATCATATGTTATTCAATTTTAGATTGATGTTCACCCAGGGAAACAGCAGGGGGCGCTTGTTGTTGACAGATTAGCCTCTGCAGAGCTGGGGACAATAGGCTACAGTGTTAGAATGCCTGAAAAGACCACTTCGAAAATAGTGATTATATTTTTCAGGGACATATTTCTACATGTGAAAATGCTTATATTTTTGGGCTCCCGAGTGGCGCAGCGGTCTAAGGCACTGTATCTCTGTGCGAGAGCTGTTGCTACAGACCCTGGTTGAATTCCAGATTGTATCACAACCGGTCGTGATTGGGAGTCCCATAGGGTGGTGCACAATTGGCCCAGCGTCGTTAGGGTTTGGCTGGGGTAGGCCGTCATTGTAAAGATGTTGTTCTTAACTGACATGCCTAGTTAAATAAAGGTGCATCAAATATATTGCATGCTTTCGTGAATAATGCCATCACTTTGTCACGCCAGACAAACAATGTCCATTTCCAGCTGGCAGGAGAGCAATAACAACTCCACTGTTTTCCACAAAGTCCTAGGTTCCATAGAAACAATAAAAACATACACATCACATACAAGTTTAGATAAAAACACCATACACAGAAGCATAGACAGTAGCAAAACATACAAAAGCTCACTCAACTTACAGCACCAACAGATCTGGGACCAGGCTATCATTTTATATCCCCGGGCTTGTGTTCACAAACTGTCTCAGAGTGGGAGTGCTAATCTTGAATCATGTCCCCCTGTCCATATAATCTTATTATGATTTAAAAACCCAAACTGAGCCTATATCAGCACACATACTCCTGATGCATCAATTACCATAACATAAAATACACCGTGAGTCAGAATAACTAATGTAACATGTTAACATTCTATTGAAAATGAATGTAATTTACAGATTTAACTGACACAGCAATTTACATAATAAACACACTCCCTTTTTGTATTCATGCCTCGGTCTTTGCATTTTTATGTGACAATGTATCATTGTGGATCCTATTTCAAGGTGTCTAATGTGTTCCTATCAAATATCTGACTAGCACATACATACCACCTTGTAATGAACTCACTCAGTGTAACACAAAAGCATTTATTAAAAGCTTCTTGTTATCTATGGTATTTCCTTTCACTTTCTTTAAAAGGATGATGTCCTTCGGTTGTCATGGAAACGCAAATGACATCATGTTTTTGTACAACAAGAGAGACAGAAAGAGGGGGAGAGAGACAAAGACGGCGAGTTCTGCGATTTTCGTGTGAGTCAGAGTGCCCCTGAAACTTGTGAAAGATATTTAGCCAGGAGCAGAACAGGCCAGAATAAAAGCCCAAGTCTATTGAAACTTGCCGCTTCACCATCAGAGTGATCCAGTCCCAAAGCAAAGGAGGCTCAAGGAGGCACAAAGCGCAAGGCTTGGAGTGGGAGTGGGAGGCACAAACCCACTGGGCACACACTGCTTGAACCAACATTGTTTCAACGTGATCTGTCAACCTATTGTGACGTGCAATCTATGTGGAAAACACATTTGGATTTGCAAAAAGTCATCGACCAGTACTGTTTTCATCTCATTTCAACCGGTTGTAAACGTTGAAATTAGGGTAACACTTCAACAATGACTTAACCTGACTAACAGGTTGTTACTTAAATCTAATTTCAACATAGTCATCAGAACTATGTATATGTTAAAAATGAATTAAACATGTAATTCAGACCCTTGCTATGAGACTCTAAATTGAGCTCAGGTGCATCCTGTTTCCATTAATTATTCTTGAGAGTGGCATAGCTAGCGCTGTGGGAGATGACCAAGAACCTGATGGTCACTCTGCCAGAGCTCCAGAGTTCCTTTGTGGAGATGGGATAACCTCCCAGAAGGACAACCATCTCTGTAGCAGACCTTTATGGTAGAGTGGCCAGATGGAACCCAATCCTCAGTAAAAGGCACATGACAGGCCGCTTGGAGTTTGCTAAAAAGCAAAATATTATCTGGTCTGATGAAACCAAGATTGAACTATTTGACCTGAATGCCAAACGTCACGTCTGGAGGTGGTGGCAGTAACATGAGGTGGTGATGTTTTTCAGCGACAGGGACTGGGAGACTAGACAGGATCGAGGCAAAGATGAATGGAGCAAAGTACAGAGAGATCCTTGATGAAAACCTGCTCCAGAGCGCTCAGGACCTCAGTCTGGGGTGAAGGATCATCTTTCAACAGGACAATGACCCTAAGCAGACAGCCAAGACAACGCAGGAGTGGTTTCCAGACAAATCTCTGAATGTCCTTGAGTAGCCCAGCCAGAGCCCGGACTTGAACCTAATCGAACGTCTCTGGGGAGACTTGAAAATCGCTGTGCAACGACGCTCCCCATCCATCCTGACAGAGCTTGAGAGGATATGCAGAGAAGAATGGGTGAAACTCCACAAATATAGGTGTGCCAAGCTTGTAGCATCATACCCAAGAAGACTCAAGGCTGTAATCACTGCCAAAGGTGCTTCAACAAAGTAAATTGAATGAATTCTTATGTAAATGTGATATTTAAAAAAAAAAAAAATGTATTAGCAAAAATGTCTAAAAACGTGTTTTTTCTTTGTCATTATGGGGTATTGTGTGTAGATTGATGAGGGAAAAAAAATATTTTTAATAATCAATTTTAGAATAAGGCTGTAACATAAGAAAATGTTGAAAAAGTCAAGGGCTCTGAATACTTTCAGAATGCACTGTCTACAATATCCAAGAAGAAGATACATCTCCTTCAAATGTTGATATTTGGTTGTGCAAATCAGATGTCAATATACCATATATCAACCCAACGTCACTCCAAAATGACTTTCAAACACAGCTTGTGTAAAATAAGTTAGAGGAGTTAGAGCAACTAAATATTAGAAAGGTGTTCCTAATGTTTGGTATACTCAGTGTATATTGAATATAGGATGACAAAGATTGTTAACGTTTAATTATGTTGTTAAAGTTGTATATAAAATAACATTATACAGCATAAAAACATTGAGCATGACATCAAGATCAAGACATCAAGACATATCCTCCAACACATCACATATTGTCATGTGCTCCCTCTCTGGCCTCTGGGTCACCAGGCAGCTTGTTAGGTGTGCACACCTGTCAGTCAGGTACCTCAGCGGAGGCGACCGGCCCGCTCCGGATCCCTGGGATCGTCCCTGTGGTTTGCGTCTTGTGGCTGGAGCCGAACGCACCAGGGAGGGGGAGTACTGTCACATATGCTCTCTCTCTGGCGCTCTAGGTTGTCATGCTCCCGCAGCTCAGCCAGATCGACAGGTTCCCACGCCTTAGCAGAGGTGACCGGTCTGCTCCTGATCAGCGTGCGGCTGAAGCCGCGCATCGGGGAGGGGGTACTGTCACGTGTGCTCCCTCTCCAGCCTCTAGATCACCAGGCTGCTCGGTAGGGCGCACACCTGTCACCAGCGTCACGCGCATAATGACACGCATGGACTCCATCACCTCCTTGATTACCTGCCCTTTATATGTCACTCCCTTTGGTTTCTTCCCCAGTCGTCATTGTGGCTGTTTCATGTCGGTGCGCTGTTTGTGTTGTTCATGTTTCTTTTTTTTTTTATTCACGACTCTCAGTGTACATCGTTTCACATATACACAGTCAAATAATATCTCACAATAGTCACAATACAGCACTAAATGGGTTCACAAGCATAAGTAATCACCACTCAGTCTTAGAAACATGACAAATAAATATTGTCCAGCTTCTAGAATTGCCGTTTCTACCAGTGATCCTAGCAAACATTTGTTCATAAGATGCTACCTCCCGACATTGATTCTATCCACCGTTTTAGAGTAGGAGTGGCATGACCCTTCCAAATTCTAAGGATTAATCTAGCTGCTCTAATAATACCAACAGTGATCAGTGAAAATTCCTCAATTGTTACATTAGGTAACTCTGTTCTATTGCCCAAGAGACATATTCTTGGTGAAACTGGAATTGTTAACCCCAACCATTCCTCCAGATATTTTGAAACATCCTTCCAGAAAGGTTCCCATATTGCGTGTTAAAATGTCCCAGTGTCTGTTTGGAATTTCCAACAGAGAATGGTTGATCAGCCTCATCTTATGAAGCCTTGTTGGGGTCCAATAAAACCTATGTAGTATCTTATACGGAGTAAGTTTCCCCCTGGCTTCCCTTGTGTTCTTCCCTGAGCTGGACAAGATCTTCAACCAGGTTCAATTTCACACTTTAGGTCAATTTGTCATATTGTTCTGAGGTTTTTACAGTCTTTACTCTATAGATGAGTAAATGTTGAGGAAAAATGTATACTTTATGTTTAGGTAATTCCAAATACTCAGCTATTGGGTTCTTTCCTGGATTTCGTTGATAGCCGGTTAACAAACATTCTCTCAATTGTAAATATTTCCAGAAATGTCCCCTGTCTCCCACATCATATTTTTGTACCAAATCTGGGTATGACATTAAAACATATTCGTTGTACAGATCACCTATAGTATGAATTAATTTAGTCAGCCACTGTTTCCAGTACACAGACTTCTTTCTTATCCGTAGTCTAGGATTGTGCCACAATGATGAGTATCCTTGTTTTAGATGTGAAATTCCACATATCTTGTGTACTGTTCTCCACACCTCTTTTGAGTGTAACAGAATTGGTTTGGGAGTTTCAACAGACCTCTCCCCTCTAAGACTATGTGACAGAGTATTAACAGACCTCTCCCCTCTAAGACTATGTGACAGAGTATTAACAGACCTCTCCCCTCTAAGACTATGTGACAGAGTATTATCAGGAGTGAAATGATAACTTAGTTCCAGTTCTATTTTTATCCAATCCAAGCAAGCATCCCCTTTTCCCCAATGCGTCACCAATTTAGCCATTTCAAATGATAAATTGTACAACTTAACATCTGGTAAAGCCAAGCCTCCTACAGTACATCCTTGGTGAGCACATTTCTTCATATTAATCCTGGGTTATTTCATATCCCACAAAAAGTATTTAGTTCATTTGTCATATTGTTTAAAATACTGGTCTGGAATATTCATAGGTAACATTGCAGAGATATAATTAAATTGTGGGACCACAACCATTTTATTTCACGTTGATCTTTCCCCATAAAGAACATTTGATCTTTTACCATTTTTCTATATTGGTCTTAATCTTGACTAGAAGTGGCTCAAATTCTTTGTCCCATCACTTCCTCCAAATTTGAGCTCAACTTAATACCCAAATATTTCATCCCAGTAGAAACCCATTTGAAATGAAATGAGGTAGCGGTTCCAGAGTAACATATGGCATTAATTGGTATTGCTTACGACTTATTCCAATTAATTTTGTAGCCTGACATATTAGAATATGATTTAATACATCTAAATAATCGTGGTACAGACTGAAGAGGATCAGAGACCAGCAGTTGAATATCGCCTGTATACATAAGCAGCATTTGTTCTTTTCCTCCTCCATGTACACCCCTACTTTCTGGATCTGTTCTTCTCATTATCACTGTCATCCATCCTCTCTTGTATGGCATCAACATGTTCCTTTAGCTCGGTAGTTGTTATTTTTATCGTGGCTATATCGGATGCAACATCAACAAAATCGTGTTCATCTTTCCCATTTTCTCAAATAGATCCTTCAGATTGACTGATTTCTCTGGGTTTACATGTTTGTTTGTCTTGGTGGGGAGGATTAGGGAGGACTTGCTGTTTGTTTGCTGATGTGACCTTCTGTACCGCGTGTTAGGCTTGAAGTTTCTAGCGTGTGTTGACATTCCAATAACGCCACTTTAGCGAGATGTTTCAAAATGTAAATGATCTTTATATGAAACTGTGCTTCAAGTCAAGATATTAAGACAAAAACAAAAGTGTATGTCGTTGAATTTCAGTGTTTAACATGTGGGTGTTAAGAGCTGTAAATTTCTGGCATCTTTTTCGGCGGTCCCACGTGACTCCAAATTAACGCAATTTCAATGTATACATAGTTCTGATGATTATGTTGATGTAACAACCTGTTAGTCAAGTTAAGTCATTGTATTTAAGTTTACGTTGTACCCTCATTTAAATGTTTACAATGCTGTTTGAAATGAGATGAAAACAATACTGATGGATTACTTTTTGCAAATCCGAATGTGTTTTCCACATAGATTCCACATCAAAATAGGTTGACAGGTGACATTGAATCAACGTTGATTCAACCAAGGTATGCTCGATGGGTAGTATGTGCCCCCGCTCCCAACTTGTGTCCTCTTGGAAGGATTATACTCCACGCTGATCTGTTCTTAGAGTATCGACCACCAACCACCCTCACCATCAGCCAGTGAAGTTATGTTCCCTTCTGGTGGTGCCACAAACCAATTCACAGGTAATTGAAATCACTTTGAATTTCAGTTCTTTACATTGAGAGGGGTGTGAGGGCTCTGCAGATGAACTTTAACCTGTTGATGCAGGGGTGGCAGGTAGCTTGGAAGTTAGAGAGCTAGTCTCGAAAATCCCAGACCTAGGGTAACAGCACTATGTATGCTGGAACATGTGGCAACTGAGTTGGCAGCTCAGCTCAGCAAGCTGGTCTCTGATCCAAGGTACAAACCACTACCAATGTGGCCTTGAGCAAGGCAATCAACCCCAAATTGTACACAATCCAAAGGCACTGGAACGCGGCTGACCCTGTGTCTCTCAACGTCTGTCTGGGGGAGTTGAGAAAAAGGCAAAAAAAATGAATATCTGTTGTAACTAAATAGATTAATAAAGTATCTGTTGGATTATTTATTATTCTATTCTTTCAAATCAATTTCTACTGAAAGAAAGACATCAGGAAAGACCCAGGGACATAGAAATTGTCTAATTTCTGTGTATAATAAGTCATTGGTAGCCCAGCTACCACATAACATTCTGAGAACCATGTTTCTTAGACTTTCCCATACAACCTTCCCACACCTATGCTCATGTAACCCAAAATTGCAAGCTTTGATATTGCAAATCTTTGGAAAATAAGTAGTTAGTGCATAGTTCTCTGCCCTACATACACAAACAGCATTAGGATATCTTTATGCATTTTTGGAAATGTAGGCCTGTAAACACAGATACAATAGTCAGAAGTATAAACTATGAATATGGTATTTATGATGAAGTTAAACTTCACCTTTTGGTAGCTGTTCAATACACAACTTTCCAATTCAAGTTTGCTCCGATTCAGTACTGTATGGTCCTACTTGACAAAAATGCATAGAGTTACATATTTTTTGATGTTGTATTTAGCTCTGGTTTTCTGAGCTGATTATTTAAACAATTAACATATTCTCATACCCCTTGTTTCAAAAAATGTATTTGTGTGTTGAATACAATCCATGATTGCCAGCGATCCAAAGTAAGCCTACAGTAATAATGCTGTCACTCTGCTTTTACAGAGTATAAAAGGGTGAAATTACATAATGAAATACATGTAGCCTAGGCAACTGTAAGACTACACCAATGTGGCAGGTATGCCTAATCTTGGTTATGAATGGGTGTTGAGAGTGATAATGTATAGGTAGTCGATTTAGCAAATGTAAAAACATGGCAAAAGTAATGACAGAGACTCGCAGGTTGAATTTGGCACCCCTGTAGACTTGTCAAGTGGTTAGAGTATAATACTGTGTACATATATATACAGCGCATTCGGAAAGTATTCTGACCCCTTGACATTTCACACATTTTGTTACGTTACAACCTTATTTTAAAATGGATTAAATCAATTGTTTTCCTCATCAATCTACACACCATACCGCGTAAAGACAGAGTGAAAACGTTTTTTTTTGTGCAAATTTATTAAAAGTAAAAAACTGAAATACTTTATTTACATAATTATTCAGAGACTTTGCTATGAGGCTTGAAATTGAGCTCAGGTGCATCCTGTTTCCATTGATCATCATTGATGTCTCTAGAACTTGATTGGGGTCTATCTGTGGTAAATTCAATTGATTGGACATGATTTGGAAAGGCACACACCTGCCTTCAAGTTCCTTGGTGTCCACATCACCAACAAACTATTATAGTCCAGCTTCTACCCCTAAGCCATAAGACTCCGGAATCAAGCTAATCAAATGGCTACCCATACTATTTGCATTGCTCCCCCCCATCCCTCTTTTAAGCTGCTGCTACTCTCTGTTTATTATCTATGCATAGTCACTTGAACTCTACCTACATGTACATATTACCTCGACTAAATGGTGCCCCTGCACATTGACTCTGTACCGGTACCCCCTGTATATAGCCTCAAAATTATACATTTTTTACTTAACACTTATTTTTACTTACTTAACACTTTTTTTTTTAACTTACTTAACACTTTTTTTTACTTACTTAACACTTTTTTTTAACTTAACACTTAAAAAAACTTAACACTGCATTCTTGGTTAAGGGCTTGTAAGTAAGCATTTCACAATAAGGTCTACTACACCTGTTGTATTCAGCACGTGACAAATAATATTTTATTTTATATAAGTTGAAAGTGCATGTCCGAGCAAAAACCAAGCCATGAGTTCGAATGAATTGACTGTAGAGCTCCGAGACAGGATTGTGTCGAGGCACAGATCTGGGGAAGAGTACCAAAACAGTTCTGCAGCGTTGAAGGTCCCCAAGAACATAGTGGCCTCCATCATTCTTTAATGGAAGAAGTTTGGTCTACCCAGACTCTTTCTTGAGCTGGCCGCCCGGCCAAACTGAGCAATCGGGTGAGAAGGGTCATCGAGGTGACCAAGAACCCGATGGGCACTCTGACAGAGCTCCAGAGTTCCTCTGTGGAGATGGGAGCGCCTTCCAGAAGGACAACCATCTCTGCAGCACTCCACCAATCAGGCCTTATGGTAGAGTGGCTAGATGTTTTTCATTTTTATAAATGTGCTAAAATTTGTAAAAAAACGTTTTTGCTTTGTCATTATGGAGTATTGTGTGTAGATTGAGGAGGGGGGAAACTATATAATCCATTTCATAATAAGGCTGTAAGGTAACAAAACGTGGAAAAATTCAAGGGATCTGAACATTTTAATTGCACTCTATATAGTATACCTATTTTTTTAATACTTTATTTGGAGACATTTTGGGCTGGGGGGAATGGTGAGTTGGGGGTGTAGGCCCACCTCTTCATGTTGATTTTTACTTTACATCTTTTTATTATTACAAAATCCTGTGTTATCAATATAATATTTTTTCTGTATATACAGTGCCTTCAGATAGTATTCATACCCCTGATTTATTCCACATTTGGTTTTGTTACAGCCTGAATTAAAAATTGATTAAATATATATTTTTTCTCTCCCATCTACACACAATACCCCATAATGAACAGGTGAAAACATGTTTTTAGAAATGACTTCACATGTTTTTAGATGAAATACAGAAATGCCCTTTAGTCAATACTTTGTAGAAGCACCTCTGGCAGTGATTACAGCTGTGAGTCTTTCTGGTTAAATCTCTAATAGCTTTCCACACCTGGATTGTGCAACATTTGGGGCGGCAGGGTAGCCTAGTGGTTAAAACTGTAACTTTACCACTCAGGAACATTCACTATCTTATTGGTAAGCAACTCCAGTGTAGATTTTGACTTGTGTTTTAGGTTATTGTCCTGCTGAAAGGTGAATTAATCTCCCAGTGTCTTGTGGAAAGCAGACTGAACCAGAATTCATTGTGCTTAACTCCATTACGTATATTTTTATTATCCTGAAAAACTCCCAAGTCCTTAAAGACTACAAGCATAACCATAACATGATGCAGCCACAACAACTATGCTTGAAAATATGGAGAGTGATACATAGTAATGTGTTGTAATGGATTTGATCCAAACACATCACTTTGTATTCAGGATTTCTTTCCACAGTATTACTTTAGTGCCGTGTTGCAAACAGGATGCATGTTCTGGAATATTTGTATTCTGTACAGGCTTCCTTCTTTTCACTTTGTCAATTAGGTTAATATTGTGGAGTAACTACAATAGTGTTGATCCATCCTCAGTTTTTTCCTATCACAGCAATTAAACTCTGTAACTGTTTTAAAGTCCCCATTGGCCTCATGGTGGAATCGCTGAGCGGTTTCCTTCCTCTCTGGCCACTGAGTTAGGAAGGACGACTGTATCTTTGTTGTGACAGGGAGTATTGATACACCATCAACGTGTAATTAACAACTTCACAATGCTCAAAGGGATATTTACTATGTTCTTTTACCCATCTACCTACATGTTCCCTTCTTTACAAGGCATTGGAAAACCTCCCTGGTCTTGTGGTTGAATCTGTGTTTGAAATTCACTGCTCGACTGAGGGACCTCACTCATACAGTTGAAGTAAGAAGTTTATATAAACTTAGGTTGGAGTCATTAAAGATTGCTTTTCAACCACTCCACACATTTCTTGTTAACAAACTATAGTTTTGGCAAGTCGGTTAGGACATCTACTTTGTGCATGACAAATAATTTTTCCAACAATTGTTTACAGACAGATTATTTCACTTATAATTCACTGTATCACAATTCCAGTGAGTCAGAAGTTTACCAACACTAAGTTGACTGTGCCTTTAAACAGCTTGGAAAAATCTAGAAAATTATGTCATGGCCTTAGAAGCTTCTGATAGGCTTATTGCCATCATTTGAGTCAATTGGAAGTGTACCTGTGGATGTATTTCAAGGCCTACCTTCAAACTCAGTGCCTGTTTTCTTGACATCATGAGAAAATCAAAAGAAATCAGCCAAGACCTTTGAAAACAAATTGTAGACCTCCACAAGTCTGGCTCATCCTTGGGAGCAATTTCCAAACGCCTGAAGGTACCACGTTCATCTGTACAAACAATAGTACGCAAGTATAAACACCATGGAACCACACAGCTGCCATACCACTCAGGAAGGAGACACGGTCTGTGTCCTAGAGATAAATGTACTTTGGTGTGCGAAAAGTGCAAATCAATCCCAGAACAACAGCAAAGGACCTTGTGAAGATGCTGGATCAAACAGGTACAATATTATCTATATCCACAGTAAAATGAGTCCTATATTGACATAATTTGAAAGGCAGAAGCCACTGCTCCAAAACCGCCATGAAAAAGCCAGACACGGTTTGCAGCTGCACATGGGGACAAAGATCATACTTTTTGGAGAAATGCCCTCTGGTCTGATGGAACAAAAATATAATTGTTTGGCTATAATGATCATCATTATGTTTGGAGGATAAAGGGGGATGCTTGCAAGTCGAAGAACACCATCCCGACCGTGAAGCACAGGGGCGGCAGCATCATGTTGTAGGGGTGCTTTGCTGCAGGAGAGACTGGTGCACTTCACAAAATAGATGGCATCATGAGACAGGAAAATTATGTGGATATATGGAAGCAACATCTCAAGACATCCGTCAGGAAGTTAAAGCTTGGTTGCAAATGGGTCTTCCAAATGGACAATGATCCCAAGCATACTTCGAAAGTTGTGGCAAAATGGCTTAAGGACAACAAAGTCAAGGTATTGGAGTTGCCATCACAAAGCCCTGACCTCAATCCCATAGAAAATGCAGATGTCCTCCAGCACAGGTAGTCTCCAATGAAGACTGACAGGCTGTACAGTTTAAATTACGCTCTTATTCAAAGTTGACTTAATATCTATCAAGGTGCTCAATTTCATAAAAAGGTAAATGGTAATCGAGACATTGGAATAATCTTACATTTTCAATAGCATTAATGAAAATGTATTTCACAATGTCAGTTCAAGTACATGCCATGTTGAATGCGTATTAAGATTTACACCAAGTGTGATGTTCACTCAGAATGAAATATCAAGGAAGATTAGGTAAGTGTTACAGTCAAACAACAATAAATATAAAAGTGTCACTATCAATCATGTACAAATCAGAAACATTTCAGCTTGGAATTAAACATCAAGGTAGGTTATCAGATAAGAATGATAGGGGATGATGAACCGATAAGAGGCAATCTGTAATTTCCATTAAGATATTCATGAGCGAGCTAGGACGGACGCAATCAATATAACTATTTGTTTAGCACTTTTGAAATGTACAGCGACAGAATTCCGAACATGGATCGTTCTTACAGTATTCTCCCTGTACACCAAGTCAGAACCATAGGATAAATAAAAGGGGGCATATACGCAGACAATGATGTACAACCAAAGTGCTGCAGCTGTGGGGGTGCTTATAGTGTGGTATATAGTGAGTGTGAGGCGATGAAGCAGGCAGTGGAGGTGCAACATGTGCGAGTGGAGAGAGGAGTGTCATATGCTGAGGCAGTGAGGGTGGTCCAGGGGAGGTATGGGTAGAAGCATCTAAACCGGGGAATATGGGGCAGGTGGGCAGCGATATGTTATACATAGATAAGAGAAAGCTGGTGATGTTCATAGCAGGAGCTATCAATAACACTGCTAAAGTAGAGTCTAAAACAGAGAGGAATCTGCTAATAGTGAGACATCTGTGTATGTGAGTGTTCACATGGGAAGAGGTTTGAGATAACCTCAATTTATTTAAAAGGTAAATCAGTTAACAACAAATTCTTATTTTCAATGGCAGCCTATGAACAGTATTCAGGGGCAGAACAACAGATGTTTACCTTGTCAGCTAAGGAATTTGAACTTGGAACCTTTTGGTTACTAGTCCAATGCACTAACCACTAGGCTACCCTGCCGCCCCTCAATCAGAGGGTGGAGTCACATATTACTGGATCTTATTTATGGTGGTAGCACTACAGTGGAATGCTCGATGCCTGTTGGCTAATGGGCAGGAGTTCAAGCAGTTCATTTTGGATATGCCAGCTAAGCCTGTGATTTCTGTGTAGGAAACATGGCTCAAACCGTCTGTAGAGTTTATCATACAGGGATATGTAGTGGTTCTTAGGGACCGACATGTAGGGGGAGGGGGTGCGGGGGTTGTGCCACCTTCATAAAGCAATGACTTCCTTACAGGATGCTAGGAAAAGATATTGAACAGGAATATGTGGTAGTGGAGGTGTGGAAGGGAGTGGTACTAGTTGTAGTGAACTACTATAATCCGTGTCAGATATTGGACCTGGAAGTGCTAAAGAGGATGGAGGGCCAGGATAGAAATAAGGTAATGTGGTGTGGAGATTTTAAAGCCCACAACACGCTCTTGGGGGGGAGGGGGAAACGAATGGATGGAAATGGCCAAGTGATGGAAAATCTGATGGAAATTAAAGATCTGGTTTGCCTGAATGATGGCCGAGGGACTAGGATTGATGTAGCCACAGGGAAAGAGTCTGCCTTGGACCTCACTGGTAACTACTGTAGTACGATGGCAGGAATCTGTGAGTGGGAGGTATGGGAGGAGTTGACAGTAGTGAGTGATCATTACCCCATAGTATGCACAGTAGGCCAGAAGGAGGAGGTGTCAGTGAATGGAGTAGGCAGGTGGCTGATTGGAAGGGCAAAAGGGGATCAGTTTCAGGAGCTGAGTGAGCAGGTGATGGCTCGGGTGGATATGGGAAGGGATGTGGATAGTATGAATAACTGGGTGAGAAAAGCAGTCCAATGGTGGACGTAGGAGTGTGGGGCAATGGTGAGAAGTAGGAACAGGGCATTTAGAGTACTGAAAAGAACACACAACTTCCAACATCTGATTCAGCATAAGCAGGCAAAGGTGAGGAGAACTATCTGTCAGGCAAAGAGGTTATGTTGGCGTCAGTGCTGTGACCCCATTGGAAGGGCGACACCTGTGGGAGAAATATGGGGGATTATTAAGAGGATAAGTGAGGTCAGAAGGGAGTGGGACTATCCAGTGTTGACAAGTGATAAGGATATGGCAGTAACAGATGAGGAGAAGGCAGAGACGATGGCCAAAGTGTTTGTCCAAGTGCATAGCTCTGCAAATTTGTCAGAGGAGGGGCAGAGGGGGAGAGAGAGAACGACAGAGGAGGGTCAGAGGGGGAGAGAGAAAATGACAGAGGAGCGTCCTGGAGTGCTGGATAAGAGGGAGGATGTAAATTATGCGTTGAATGCACCATTTACCATGGCAGAGATGAAAAGGGCAGTAGGCAAGGCTGGGTTACTTCACCTTGGAAAGATGAGGTGTGCTATGGCCCATCTTAGTGATGAGGCACTGGATAAGGTATTGGTGTTGTACAACAGAGTGTGGGAGGATGGTAAACTACCAGGCGGCTGGAAGGAGGCCGTAGTGGTACCAATCCGGAAGCCAGGGAAGGACCCGGCGAGGCCAACAAGCTATCGGCCAATAGCTTTAACATAACATGTACAGTGGGGCAAAAAAGTATTTAGTCAGCCACCAATTGTGCAAGTTCTCCCACTTAAAAAGATGAGAGAGGCCTGCAATTTTCATCATAGATACACTTCAACTATGACAGACAAAATGAGAAGAAAAAAATCCAGAGAATCACATTGTAGGATTTTTCATGAATTTATTTGCAAATTATGGTGGAAAATAAGTATTTGGTCAATAACAAAAGTTTATCTCAATATCTTGTTATATACCCTTTGTTGGCAATGACATCAGTCACTGGCCTATTATCAATAAGTGCATTGAGGACGTCGTCCCCACAGTGACTGTACGTACATACCCCAATCAGAAGCCGTGGATTACAGGCAACATTTGCACTGAGCTAAAGGGTAGAGCTGCCACTTTCAAGGAGCGGGACTCTAACACGGAAGCTTATAAGAAATCCCGGTATGCCGTCCAACAAACTATCAAACAGGCAAAGTGTCAATACAGGACTAAGATCACATCGTACTACACCGGCTCCGACTTTCATCTGATGTGGCAGGGATTGCAAACTATTACAGACTACAAAGGGAAGCAAAGCCGAGAGCTGCCCAGTGACACAATCCTACCAGACGAGCTAAATAACTTCTATGCTCGTTTTTAGGCAAGTAACACTGAAACATGCATGAGTGCATCAGCTGTTCCGGATGACTGTGTGATCACGCTCTCCGCAGCCGATGTGAGTAAGACCTTTAGACAGGTCAACATTCACAAGTCTTACCAGGACATGTACTACGAGTGTGCGCTGACCAACTGGCAAGTGTCTTCACTGACATTTTCAACCTCTTCCTGTCCGAGTCTGTAATACAAAGCAGACCACCATAGTCCTTGTCCCCAAGAACACTAAGGTAACCTGCCTAAATGACTACCGACCAGTAGCATTCACGTCTGTAGCCATGAAGTGGTTTGAAAGGCTGGTCATGGCTCACATCATCACCATTATCCCAGAAACCCTAGACCCACTCCAATTTGCATACCGCCCCAACAGAACCACAGATGATGCCATCTCTATTGCACTCGACAATGCCCTTTCCCACCTGGACAAAAGGAACACCTATGTGTGAATGCTATTTATTGTCTACAACTCAGTGTTCAAAACCATAGTGCCCTCAAAGCTCATCAATAAGCTAAGGACTCTGGGACTAAAGACCTCCCTCTGCACCTGGATCCTGGACTTCCTGACGGGCCGCCCCCAGCTGGTAAGGGTAGGTAACATCACACCCGCCACACTGATCCTCATGTCACAAAAGTATGTACAGAAAACCAGCAAAAACCCCAAACAGCAAGCAATGCAGGTGTAGAAGCATGGTGGCTATAAAAAACTCCCTAGAAAGGCCGGAATCTAGGAAGAAACCAAGAGAGGAACCAGGCTATGAGGGGTGGCCAGTTCTCTTCTGGCTATGCCTGGTGGAGATTATAACAGAACACGGCCAAGATGTTCACATGTTCATAGATGACCAGCATGGTCAAATAATAATAATCACAGTGGTTGTCGAGGGTGCAACAGGTCAGCACCCCAGGAGTAAATGTCAGTTGGCTTTTCATAGCCGATCATTCAGAGTATCTCTACTGCTCCTGCTGTCTCTAGAGAGTTGAAAACAGCAGGTCTGGGACAGGTAGCACGTCCGGTGAACAGATCAGGGTTCCATAGCCGCAGCTAGAACAGTTGAAACTGGAGCAGCAGCACAGCCAGGTGGACTGGGGACAGCAAGGAGTCATCAGGCCAGGTAGTACTGGGGTATGGTCCTAGGGCTCAGGTCCTCCGAGAGAGAGAAAGAGAGATAGAATTAGAGAGAACATACTTAAATTCACACAGGACACCGGATAAGACAGGAGAAATAGTCCAGATATAACAGACCGACCCTAGCCCCCCGACACATAAACTACTGCAGCATAAATACTGGAGGTTTAGACAGGAGGGGTCGGGAGACATTGTGGCCCCGTCCCAACGATACCCTCGGACAGGGCCAAACAGGCAGGATATAACCCCACCCACTTTGTCAAAGCACAGCCCCCACACCATTAGAGGGATATTTTCAACCACCAACTTATCATCCTGAGACAAAGCTGAGTATAGCCCCCACGGCACAAACCAGGGGGGCAACCCGGACAGGAAAATCACGTCAGTGACTCAACCCACTCAAGTGACTCACCCCTCCTAGGGACAGCATGGAAGAGCACCAGTAAGCCAGCCCCTGCAATAGGGTTAGAGGCAGAGAATCCCAGTGGAGAGAGGGGAACCAGCCAAGCAGAGACAGCAAGGGCGGTTCGTTGCTCCAGTGCCTTTACGTTCACCTTCACACTCCTAGGCCAGACTACACTTAATCATAGGACCTACTGAAGAGATAAGTTCAAAAAAGACTTAAAGGTTGAGACCGAGTCTGCGTCTCTCACATGGGTAGGCAGACCATTACATAAAAATTGAGCTCTATAGGAGAAAGCCCTGCCTCCAGCTGTTTGCTTCGAAATTCTATGGACCGTCAGCAGGCCTGCGTCTTGTGACCGTAGCATCTGTGTAGGTATGTACGGCAGGACAAAATCTGAAAGATAGGTAGGAGAAAGCCCATGTAATGCTTTGTAGGTTAGCAGTGAAACCTTGAAAATCAGCCCTTGCCTTAACAGGAAGACAGTGTAGAGAGGCTAGCACTGGAGTAATATGATCAAATTGTTTCGTTCTAGTCAAATTTCTAGAAGCTGTGTTTAGCACTAACTGAAGTTTATTTAGTGCTTTATCCGGGTAGCCGGAAAGTAAAGCATTGCAGTAGTCTAACCTAGAAGTGACAAAAGCATGGATTATTTTTTTCCGGCATAATTTTTGGACAGAAAGTTTCTAATTTTTGCAATGTTACGTAGATGGAAAAAAGCTGTCCTTGAAACAGTCTTGATATGTTCGTCAAAAGACAGATCAGGGTCCAGAATAATACCGAGGTCCTTCACAGTTATATTTGAGACGACTGTACCACTATCAAGATTAATTGTCAGATTCAACAGAAGATCTCTTTGTTTCTTGGGACCTAGAACAAGCATCTCTGTTTTGTCCGAGTTTAAAATTAGAAAATTTGCATCCATCCACTTCCTTATGTCTGAAACACAGGCTTCCAGGGAGGGAAATTTTGGGGCTTCACCACGTTTGAGCAAAATGTACAGCTGTGTGTCATCCGCATAGCAGTGAAAGTTAACATTATGTTTCCGAATGACATCACCAAGAGGTAAAATATATAGTGAAAACAATAGTGGTCCTTAAATGGAGCCTTGAGGAACACTGACATTTACAGTTGATTTGTCAGAGGACAAACCATCCACAGAGACAAACTGATATCTTTCCGACAGATAAGATTTTCAGGTTCCTTGGGGTATACTTTGACACTAGACTGACCTGGGCAGAACACAATGAGAGAGTGGTCGGAAAGTGCAAGAAGGTGCTAAATGTGATGCGCTGTCTGACAGGGCAGGAGTGGGGGCTGGGCGTTCCTCATTGAGGACCATGTATGTTGCATTGATCCGATCTGTGTATCAGGCTGTATCACATCTGGTTGTGATTGGGAGCCCCATAGAGCGGCGCAGAATTGGCCCGGCGTCGTCCGGGTTTGACCGGGGTAGTCATTGTAAATAAGAATTTGTTCCTAACTGACTTGCCTAGTTAAATAAAGGTTTACACAGATCATTTAAAAAATCAAAGGACAGGACGTACTGGGTCAGCATTGTAGTGCAGGAATGTGGGGTGGCAGTCAGGAAACGTATTACAGATCATCTGGCTGTATATACGGCGGAGCTGATGGCCATACTGTTGCCCTTGCAGTGTGTGAAGTCAAGCAAGACAGAGTAGTTATTTGCTCTGATTTATGTGCAGTGTTGATGAGTCTCCGGTCCTTTAGATTATGTACCAGACGAGACCTAATGTATGATGTGCTACAAACCCATGGCAGGATTAGACAGATGGGTATACGGATAAGATTTCCTTGGGTCCCAGCCCATGTGGGGGTGGAGGGGAAAGAGTACAGAGGACAGTCGGGGAGGGGAGGACGGCAGGAAGGGACAGAAGAGAGGAGAGTATTTTTACAAGATTAAGGGTGGGACACAGCCGGTTGAATAAGACATTACATGTGATAGAAAAGCAACCAACAGGAAAGTGTGATTATTGCCAGGAAACAGAGACCGTGGAGCATGTATTGCTACAGTGTGGGCAGTATGAGAGGGAAAGAGAGAGGCTGAGATCTAATATGCAGGAGAAGGGGTGACACGAAATTAGTTTGAAGAGTATATTGAGTAGAACGTCAGTAGATATAGTCTGAAATATTTTGTTAGCTTTTTTTAAGAGCAACAGGGCTGGCAGGTAGGATTTAGTTTCTACCTGTCTCTGGCCCACACTCTAGTGTGGGCCAGATACAGGTGGTTAGTAGAAGGGCGACATCGAGAGCCGGAGGGAGGGAGTAGGTGTAACCAATGTGAAATGGCTAGCTAGTTAGCGGGGTGCGCGCTAATAGCGTTTCAATCGGTGACGTCACTCGCTCTGAGACCTTGAAGTAGTTGTTCCCCTTGCTTTTGTGGAGCGATGGTTAACGATGCTTCGTGGGAGGCAGTTGTTTATGTGTGCAGAGGGTCCCTGGTTCGAGGAGAGGGATGGAAGCTATACTGTTACATAGGCGTAACAAGCACCACCAAGGCCAGACAGAAGGGTGTTTTTTTAGCTAAACAAGTAGGGCTCAAAACAGGTGGCGCTCTGCCAAAAGCTGTATCCCTTCTAGAAAAAAATGAATTTACCCTCCATCCTCCTCTTCCAAACCTCTCCTTTCCACTTTGAAGGGTATTTTCTTTTCTTGGTTGGCCTATTCTCCTCCCCCTCGGAAGTGCATCTACAAGTTGTAAATAAAGACACACACAGAAAAACTTGATTTCTAGTATATGGCACAAAAAGCTTACCGAGATGATACACTGACTATATGACAGATGTGCCTATAGGCCTTGTCATAAAAACAGAATGATAGCTACCTAGCCATTTGATTTGCACACACAATTTCCAGTACAGAATAATATCTGAGAAATTCTTATCTTACTCCAGAAATACATAATATTACAAAGGCAGGAGGTAATTAAAGTGCAATTTACCTCAGATTGTGTCTGACTGAGAAACCCACAAACAAAAATATCCTCAGGAGTGAAGACTTGGGATTCACCTCAAGAGCTGTGGTGGTGATACGAGGTTTGATGGACACATTTGAGAGCTAATGGACTAAAGAGTTTTGATGACAAGTTGTTATGAATACATTTCATTGGTCAAGGGGTCATGAAATGTTCATACAGACATAGAGAGGAACCAATAGTATTGCTTCATGTAAAAAATATAAAAAATCACCATCTTTAGAGTTACTAGGTTTTCATCTGACAGCGACAATATAATAATATAAATCTATGTAAGTGAAATGATTTTAAAATGCAACAGAGTATAAAGTAAGTTACTTCCTTAAGAAATGACATAAGTAAGAGTACAAGCAAAGATTTTTTACAACTAAACCAAGATAGACCACAGCCTGTTGTCTCCAATGGGAACAAATGAGTCACGGTGGGCAGAACAAGCAACGAGGTGGGCAGAGCCAAGCAGGAGCTGAACCACTGGTAATAGCACAAAGTATTATTTTAGGCATTTATGAGAAGTGTCTATGTGGTCGGGGGAACCACTGAGAATAGCATAAGGTGCACAAGGTGCTATTCTATATGTATGGGGAAGCGGCAAAACTATAGAGTCTATAGAGACCATAGCATTTATGAATACATGTTGAAGGCATTCAGTTGTACAACTGACTAGGTATCCCACTTTCTGACTTCTGTTGCTGCGGGACTATAGATGCTGTAGGGACCATAGATGCTATATCTATAGGGACTATGGATTTTATTGGGACCATAGATGTTCAGGGACTATTGATGCTAGGGACCATTGTAGAGAGTATGACAACTATGGAGACTATAGAGGAACCGCAGAAGATACATATGCATGATTAGGAGGTAACAATGAGTGATACGGGAGATTACTGAGTGTGTTTGGGAATAGTACTAAGTTCATTTTTTTATTTATTATTTCACCTTTATTTAACCAGGTAGGCTAGTTGAGATCAAGTTCTCATTTACAACTGTGACCTGGCCAAGATAAAGCAAAGCAGTGTGACACAGACAACAACACAGAGTTACACATGGAATAAACAATAAACACACAATAACACAATAAACAAGTCAAAAACAGAGTAGAAAAAAAGAAAGTCTATATACAGTGTGTGCAAAGGCATGAGGAGGTAGGTAATACATACACCATAGGAGCGAATAATTACAATTTAGCAGATTAACACTGGAGTGATAAATGAGCAGATGATGATGTGCAAGTAGAGATACTGGTGTGCAAAAGAGCAGAAAAGTACATAAAAACAGTATGGGGATGAGGTAGGTCGATTGGGTGGGCTATTTACAGATAGACTATGTACAGCTGCAGCGATCGGTTAGCTGCTCAGATTGCTGATTTTTAAAGTTGGTGAGGGAAATAAAAGTCTCCAACTTCAGTGATTTTTGCAATTCGTTCCAGTCACTGGCAGCAGAGAACTGGAAAGAAAGGCGGCCAATGAGGTGTTGGCTTTATGGATGATTAGTGAGATATACCTGCTGGAACGTGCGCTACGGGTGGGTGTTGTTTTCGTGACCAGTGAACTGAGATAAAGCGGAGCTTTAACTAGCATAGACTTATAGATGGCCTGGAGCCAGTGGGTCTGGCGACAAATATGTAGCGAGGGCCAGCCGACTAGAGCATACAGGTCGCAGTGGTGGGTGGTATAAGGTGATTTGGTTGTCCACATATTCTAGGTCGGAACCGTCCAGGGCGGTGATGCTAGTAGGGCGGGCGGGTGCGGGCAGCAAATGGTTGAAAAGCATGCATCTGGTTTTACTAGCGTTTAAGAGCAGTTAGAGGCCACGGAAGGAGTGTTGTATGGCATTGAAGCTCGTTTGGAGGTTAGTTAGCACAGTGTCCAAGGAAGGGCCAGAAGTATACAGAATGGTGTCGTCTGCGTAGAGGTGGATCAGGGAATCGCCCACAGCAAGAGCAACATCATTGATATATATAGAGAAAAGAGCCGGCCCGAGAATTGAACCCTGTGGTACCCCCATAGAGACTGCCAGAGGTCCGGACAACATGCCCTCCGATTTGACACACTGAACTCTGTCTGCAAAGTAGTTGGTGAACCAGGCGAGGCAGTCATTAGAAAAACCAAGGCTATTGAGTCTGCCGATAAGAATACGGTGATTGACAGAGTCGAAAGCCTTGGCCAGGTCGATGAAGATGGCTGCACAGTACTAGTACTGTCTTTTATCGATGAAGGTTATGATATCGTTCAGTACCTTGAGCGTGGCTGAGGTGCACCCGTGACCGGCTCGGAAACCAGATTGCACAGCAGAGAAGGTACGGTGGGATTCGAAATGGTCAGTGATCTGTTTATTAACTTGGCATTCAAAGACTGTAGATAGGCAGGGCAGGATGGATATAGGTCTGTAACAGTTTGGGTTTATGGTGTCACCCACTTTGAACAGGGGGATGACCGCAGCAGCTTTCCAATCTTTAGGGATCTCGGACGATACGAAAGAGAGGTTGAACAGGTTGGTAATAGGGGTTGCAACATAGTTTTAGAAAGAGAGGGTCCAGATTGTCTAGCCCAGCTGATTTGTACGTGTCCAGGTTTTGCAGCTCTTTCAGAACATCTGCTTTCTGGATTTGGGTGAAGGAGAAGCTGGGGGGCCTTGGGCGAGTAGTTGCGGGGGGAGGGGGGGGCAGGGCTGTTGACCGGGGTTGGAGTAGCCAGGAGGAAGGCATGGCCAGCCGTTGAGAAATGCTTATTGAAATGTTCGATTATCATGGATTCATCGGTGGTGACCGTGTTACCTACCCTCAGTGCATTGGGCATCTGGGAGGAGGTGTTATTGTTCTCCTTGGACTTTACAGTGTGTGGATGAGAGTGATGACTAATTAACTGAATATGGGTTTAGCCCAGGTGTGAGAGTTGTGTGAATGTGGGATGACGTGTTAAGTTGGAAGTTCAACAAATGGTTATAGTTTGGGAAAGGGAAATAGTCAAATGGAGGATCCTTGCTGGGAACCAAAAGGGCCATGTAGTGTAATGGCAAAAATAATTGGTTGGGGGGTTACTGAACCAAACAGAGGACTGGACAAAATGGACAGATGGACATTTCCCTGTTGATGGAACACTGAGCACAGAAAGACTTGAGTCTGGAAGAGCTCAGGAAAGAACTGGAGAAACGTAGGAGAAAAGAGGAAAGCAGAGAAACAGGAAGCAAATTAAGAGTGCAAGCAGGAGGAATGAAGAAGAAATTAGCCAAGACAAAGATAAAAGGAGAAGCAGCAAGGACAGCAACGAAGGCCAAGGAAAGACAGTTGAAGGAAATGAAATGAAGGATGGAAAGACACTGAAGAAGGCTTAGCTGATGGACTACTCCGGAGGAGGAAGAGGACATTGGGAAAATGGTGGCAACCGAGGAAAACAAGAGAGAGAGGTAGAGACAGAGGGGCTATTGCTGGAGCTGACGGAGGGCAAGACTGGAGGTGCTACAACCAGTGACGGCTTTAGGTATAGGTGGCATGGGCAGCCGCCCAGGACGGCATCTTGCCCAAAGGCGGCACAGGCTCCCGCACAAAAACAATCGGAATGGTAACATTTGCGTGATCGGTTTTCTATCGCTCATTTGCACACCATGTTATTGAGATCATGTCACCATGTGGGACTGTGGCTCAATTAACATTGTCAGAATGGGCGCCCCGATTAAAGTTTGTCAGCTAGGCAGGCTACTGCCTGGGATAGGTCTCCCACTCAGAAGTACGAGATGGGGAGGGGTGCGGGGGTAGGTTGACCTCAGGTCTCCCCACTGTAAGACGGAGGTAGGGGAAGCGGGGGAATCGATCAAATAGCGCACCTCTTGGTACAATACTAATGCAATTAGTAAAATCAGTCACACTACGAAATGTTATCTAATAAACCATAATTAATTCATAATACTGTGAATAAACTCAGCAAAAAAAGAAACGTCACTTTTTCAGGACCCTGTCTTTCAAAGATAATTGGTAATAATCCAAATAACTTCACAGATCTTCATTGTAAAGGGTTTAAACACTGTTTCCCATTTTTGTTCAATGAACCATAAACAGTTAATGAACATGCACCTGTGGAACGGTCGTTAAGACACTAACAGCTTACAGATGGTAGGCAATTAAGGTCACAGTTATGAAAACTTAGGACACTAAAGAGGCCTTTCTACCGACTCTGAAAAACACTTAAACAAAGATGCCCAGGGTCCCTGCTCATCTGCGTGAATGTGCATTAGGAATTCTGTAAGGAAGCATGAGGAATGCAGATGTGGCCAGGGCAATAAATTGCAATGTCTGTACTGTGAGAGGCCTAAGAGAGCGCTACAGGGAGACAGGACGGACAGCTGATCGTCCTCGCAGTGGCAGACCACGTGTAACAACACCTGCACAGGATCGGTACATCCGAACATCACACCTGTGGGACAGGTACAGGATGGCAACAGCAAATGCCCAAGTTACACCAGGAAAGCACAATCCCTCCATCAGTGCTCAGACTGTCCACAATAGGCTGAGAGAGGCTGGATTGAGGGCTTGGAGGCCTGTTGTAAGGAAGGTCCTCACCAGACATCACTGACAACAACATCAACTATGGACACAAACTCACCGTCGCTGGACCAAACAGGACTGGCAAAAAACTGTTCTTCACCTACGAATCACGGTTTTGTCTCACCAGGGGTGATGTTCGGATTCACGTTTATCATTGAAGGAATGAGCATTACACCGAGGCCTGTACTCTGGAGCGGGATTGATTTGGAGGCGGAGGGGCCGTCATGGTCTCGGGTGGTGTGTCACAGACTGTGCTTGTTGTCATTGCAGGCAATCTCAACGCTGTGCGTTAAAGGGAAGACATCCTGCTCCCTCATGTGTTACCCTTCCTGCAGACTCCTCCTGACATGACCCTCCAGCATGACAATGCCACCAGCCATACTGCTCATTCTGTGCGTGATTTCCTGCAAGACAGGAATGTCAGTGTTCTGCCATGGCCATCGAAGAGCATGGATCTCAATCTCATTGAGCATGTCTGGGACCTGTTGGATCGGAGGGTGAGGGCTAAGGCCATTCCCCCCAGAAACGTCTAGGAACTTGCAGGTGCCTTGGTGGAAGAGTGGGGTAACATCTCACAGCAAGAACTGGCAAATATGGTGCAGTCCATGAGGAGGAGATACACTGCAGTACTTAATGCAGCTGGTTTTGACCCCACCTTTGTTCAGGGACACATTATTCCATTTCTGTTAGTCACATGTCTGTGGAACTTGTTCAGTTTGTCTCAGTTGTTGAATCTTATGTCCATACAAATATTTACACATGTTAAGTTTCCTGAAAATAAACGCAGTTGACAGTGAGAGCACGTTTCTTTTCTTGCTGAGTATAGAGTTGAAGTCGCAAGTTTACATACACCTTAGCCGAATACATTTTAACTCAGTTTTTCACAATTCCAGACATTTAATCCTAGTAAAAATTCCATGTTTTAGGGCAGTTAAGATCACCGCTTTATTTTAACAATGGGAAATGTCACAATAATCGTAGAGAGAATAATTTATTTCAGCTTTTATTTATTTCATCACATACACTCAATTAGTATTTGGTAGCACTGCCTTTGAATTGTTTAACTTGGGTCAAATGTTTCGGGTAGCCTTCCACAAACTTCCCACAATAAGCTGGGTGAATTTTGGCCCATTCCTCCTGACAGAGCTGGTGAAACTGAGTCAGGTTTGTAGGCCTCCTTGTTCGCACACACTTTTTCAGTTCTGCCCACACATTTTCTGTCGGATTGAAGTCCAAAACCTTGACTTTGTTGTCCTTAAGCTATTTTGCCACAACTTTGGAAGTATGCTTGGGGTCATTGTTCATTTGGAAAACCCATTTGTGACCAAGCTTTAACTTCCTGACTGATGTCTTGAGATGTTGCTTCAGTATATCCATGTTTTCCTGCCTCATGATGTGAAGCGCACCAGTCCCTCCTGCAGCAAAGCACCCCCACAACATGATGCTGCCACCCCTGTGCTTCACGGTTGGGATGGTGTTCTTTTGCTTGCAAGCCTCCCCCTTTTTCCTCCAAACATAAAGATGGTCATTATGGCCAAACAGTTCTGTTTTTGTTTCATCAGACCAGAGGACATTTTTCAAAAAGTATGATCTTTGTTCCCAATGCAGTTGCAAACCATAGTCTGGCTTTTTTATGGCGGTTTTGGAGCAGTGGCTTCTTCCTTGCTGAGCGGCCTTTCAAGTTATGTAAATATAGGACTCGTTTTACTGTGGATATAGATACTTTTGTACCTGTTTCATCCAGCATCTTCACAAGGTCCTTTGCTGTTGTTCTGGGATTGATTTGCACTTTTCACACCAAAGTACATTAATCTCTTGGAGACAGAAGGCGTCTCCTTCCTGAGTGGTATGACGGCTGCATGATCCCATGGTGTTTATACTTGGGTACTCTTGTTTGTACAGATGAACGTGGTACCTTCAGGTGTTTGGAAATTGCTCCCAAGGATGAACCAGACTTGTGGAGGTCTACAATTGTTTTTCAAAGGTCTTGGCTGATTTCTTTTGATTTTCCCATGATGTCAATCAAAGAGGCATAGAGTTTGAAGGTAGGCCTTGAAATACATCCACAGGTACACCTCCAATTGACTAAAATTATGTAAATTAGGCTATCAGAACCTTCTAAAGCCATGACATAATTTTCTGGAATTTTCCAAACTGGTTAAAGGCACAGTCAACTTAGTGTATGTAAACTTCTGACCCACTGGAATTGTGATACAGTGAATGATAAGTGAAATAATCTGTCTGTAAACAATTGTTGGAAAAATTACTTGTGTCATGCACAAAGTAGATGTCCTAACCGACTTGCCAAAACTATAGTTTTTTAACAAGAAATGTGTGGAGTGGTTGAAAAATGGGTTTTAATGACTCCAACCTAGTAAATGGATGTAAACTTCCGACTTCAACTGTATATAGTTTCATAGACATATTCTTGCATTTTTTCTGGTTTGTTCGAAATCGTTAAGAATAACACAAAACCAGTTTGCACACCACCAAGGCAAAATATTTGGGTCTTGACTCTTTGTTGACAGTGTTGGGGGATGGGTAATGTAATGATGCTCGAGTGCCAAATCAACACATATTTGTTTCTATTTGTCTTTGTTACTTCTTTAATATATTTAAGAGTCCTTTTTTAAATATATTTGTATAGTTTTAAATGTTATGATTATTTATTTGTGTTGTTCCAAATGTCTGAATAAAAATTACAGTTAGTGCAGAATGGCGCTTTTTGGTTGTCGGGGGGCTGAAGGGGGTGAGGGGGTCGCCCAGGGAGCCATATAAGCTAGAACCACCACTGGCTACACCTGTGGGAAGTTAGGACATATTTCAAACATTGTCCTGGAGTGGACCCTGGAGCTGACGGAAGGAGAGACTGGAGCTGCTACAACTGTGGGAAGGTAGGGCATCATTCAACACACTGCCCAGTTGAAGAAGGCCAAGGAGAGTGGCCGTCCCTATCTGTGAGCGTGTAGGTTAATAATCCATTTGGAAGAGGCAGTGGACGAGGGGGCTACCAACCATATGAAGAACAAAGATGAAGAACCAGAAGAAACCTGTCAAAAGCTAAAATTGACCACCTTGTCAACCTAAAACCCTCTTATTGATATCTTAGTGAACAAACATAAAATTACATTTTTGGTGGACACTGAGTCCGCCGTCTCAGTGTTGAAAATGTCTGTCTCCCCCTCAAAGAAAACAATGCACACGGTGGAAGCGTCTGGAATTCCCTGAAGAATGTTTGACTTTTCACCTGGGGAAAATGGAGACACTGATTCCTGTACTCCTCTGCTTGCCCAGTAAATTTATTAGGAAGAGATTTGATGTGATTTGAATTTATCTGTTGCCTGTACCGACGAAGGATTGTCATTGGGATCGAGAGAAAATTCAATCTTCCCATGCCTGATGAACTGCTACTATGCTTGGCACCTGAAATATCACCATGTTAAGGGTCAGCTGAGAGAGCAATCGCTCTCTTCCCCGTTGCATGGTAACTGGGAAGTGTCTGAATACCTACATTGTACTGCTGCTGTTCCATCATGCGAAGTGGACCCTGAATAGCAACAGAGATGGTCAAAACAAAGAAGAGGAAGTTGATATAACCATGAATGGGATATACAGAGGAGAAGACTTTGTAGCAGCTGGAGTGTTGTTGACGAATACTCAGATGAGTTTGTATGAAGTCCCTGGCTCTGTTCTCCATTGTAGCTTATCAAAAGCAATGGAAAGCAATGGAAAGATGCAGTTATTTGGGTGAAGAAAGTGATGGAAGCAACTGATTGGGTGGCCTGGGAAGGGGAAGGACAGTGGTCAGCTTCTACAACAACGTTCTATTCCTCGTGCTAAGCTACTGCAATGATAACACCAAGAAAATAACCAATTCCTGTTGAAACCATGTTTGTGGTATTACAAGATAATTCACACATTGATTGGCTAAAAGATATCCCTGAAGAACTGTGGGCTAAATCAAAGACCGACATTGGATGGCAAGGAGCTGCACCAGTTGTGGTAATTACAAAAAGCACCCACAGACCTTACAAAGAGGCGTTCTGGTTCCCTTCCCGAATTCGCCTTGTAACACAGGTTCAGTATGTTGACGAATTATTGGTTTGCTCAAAAACAGAGAAGATATGTCACGAGGACACTAGGGCGTTGATTTTTTGAACAGATTGCACACAGTAACTTTGTTTCCTCTTGCCAAATATCTTCAGCCTCCTGAGGTCCCCCAGAGGACGTCTCTCTTACAGGCTATCCAAATCAAATCAAACTTCATTGGTCACATACACATGGTTAGCAGATGTTATTGCAAGTGTAGAGAAATGCTTGTGCTTCTAGTTCTGACAGTGCAGTAATATCTAACAAGTAATCGAACAATTCCACAACAACTACCCAATACACACAAATCTAAGTATCTATATACATATAAATATGAGCGATGACCGAGCGGCATAGGCAAGATGCAATAGATGGTATAAAATACAGTATATACATATTGAATGATTAATACAAGACATGTAAACATGATTAAAGTGGCATTATTAAAGTTACCAATGATTTCAAGTCTGTATGTAGGCAGCAGCCTGTCTGTGTTAGTGATGGTTGTATAACAGTATGATGACCTTGAGATAGAAGCTACTTTTCAGTCTCTCTGTCCCAGCTTTGATGCACTTCTACTGACATCGCCTTCTGGATGGTAACGGTGTGAACAGGTAGTGGTTCAG